>NC_056446.1:23514760-23517260 GCF_018296145.1 Oncorhynchus tshawytscha
TATTTTCAAAAGAACAGATTTTTTTTTTGTTGAGTTGAATTATGTTCGGCTACTGGTCTGTGCAGCCTAGGCTACATGGCTGCTCCATGCAAATGAAATATAGTTAGTTATTTTGTTCATTAAACAGACAAGACCCACATTTCCCTGCCCTGATCACAGTCAACACACACATACAGTATTTTAAGAATACACTGAAATATTACAGAATAAAATATAAATGATATTTTCCCCACACAACTTGAGTGACACTGCTGTCATAGTGCTTAGAAATGAGCCAACTAGACTAAAGTTGGTCCTGAACAGCGCTCAACATTCCACCCGCCTGACTGTGACCAAATTTCCAAATGGAGATTCAGTGAAAACAAGGATCTGACATTGATTGATTTATGAAGACGAGTTTCCACATGCAAAGCAACGCGATGGCATTGTGCCAATCAAAACTGTCAGATAATTATCATGTAGTTGACAACAAACCGGTACGCTATTGCCTCAAATAACTTTGGGAGTGTCAGTAAGCAATCATTTGATACATGCCTTTAATTATATTAGCCTACTTCATTGAAATATTTCTGCCATTCAGTGATAATCATTTCCACAGGACATATCTCCGGATCCATCCAGATGAGGTTAAGAAAACAGTGCATAGTGGTGGGCTATGCAAAGCACTGCTGCCAAGTGATATGCCTGGCAAAGTTTAGAACTACCATGATGATGGTAACAGCCTGTAACGGGCGCTGCCTAGCAACCATCAAGAGCTTAAGAGTGTAGTGCGTGCCGATACCGCCTCGGCATTATGGCTACGTTTCATACTAAACCGCGGGCAGAACTTCACCGCATTCATGACTGCCTCAGTTAGTGGAAATAAAAGTACAGGCTTTGTTGTGAGCAATACCTTTTAGATATAAGAAAAGGTGGCAAAAAGTTGGAGCCATGGTCAAATTGGCAGCAAAACGTCTTGGTATGTAAGGGGTATATCACTACACACAGGAGGTGGGCCTGAAGGGCCACCGGCTGTATCATTTCAGCCAAATGTTTTAAAGCAGGGGTGTCAAACTCATTTTGCCCCAGGGGATTCGTCCGGTCTTCAACGAGGTCCAGAGGATGGATGATTTGTTTGTCTAATTCCTAGCAGTCAATTCTAGATTTTTTCCCCAAACCAGATCCGGCCCACAGGGCGTATATTTGACAGTCTTGTTTAAGAGGATTCCTTCAATCTTCATCATGGCTGAAGACACATTTGATATATTCTTATTACTTATGAGAAAACCTATCAAAGTAACTTCAGAAAATGTATATTTTCCACCGTGAATGTTTTCACCTCAACCCTCCTCATTTCCACAGGACTATCTACAGAATTAAATCAGATTTCAGTACATTCATATAGAATAGGGCTCAGCTCATCAAATCATTCTCTACGTACATACCATATCTCTCTGTTCTGAGGGGTATTCGGTTACTCGATAAACGTACAGAATCGCTTCATTAAATAGGTTATTAAACAGGCTTTTTGACGGTGTGGTATGTGACATATCTGTCTGTTTAAAGTAGTATAGAGTTACTCCTTCCCCTGGCTGAGCGGAGTTATTAAACGGTGCCGAGCCAGGTCACGGCCTGCTAAATATTTAGGTTGGGAAGCCGTGCTCCTGCAGCCCTCCCAGATAGAGGGAGACCACGAAGGAACCTTAAAGTAAATAAACAAACACACACAGAGGGAGACGGCGAACCAGAGCAGGACGGCGGAAAGTTCAGGCTTGTTTCCATGACAACGCTGGGAAAATTAATCTGATATCATAGGAAAAACATGGCCCCCAACCCAATGATGTTGGGTCAGTTACTGATTATCTGGATTTTTAAAAATGTATTCTGCATTCCACACTCCTGTATGTCTCCTCCCTATCTTCCAGATGCCGACCACAGAAACTCAGCTTTAAGAGCGAGGAATTCTACCTGGCTTTAGTTTTAAGACCCCACAGACAAATTACTGTTAGGCTACTTTAAGTGGATAGGCATGTCTGCACACAGTCTTACATTGGATTACCTAGAACAACTCCTCGGAGCCTCCATGCAGTCCAGATGTGTGTTGCGTATGTTGGATATGTGAGTGTGTGAGCAACCTGTTACAATAGGAGACTGCGTAGGTGTCCCTTCAGTGTTGACAGAGAGATTAGTGAAGGATCAAGAGGCTCTCAGGAGGACATAGCTGTAGGGCCAGAGGCTGAACATGGGTGGCAGGTTGTTTTTGTGTCAGTCAGGGGCCATACCACACATTCTCTCTCTCCCTCACACGCACACACACACACACACACACACACACACACACACACACACACACACACACACACACACACACACACACACACACACACACACACACACACACACACACACACACACACACACACACACACACACACACACACACACACACACACACACACGCACATCGAAAGCACACAGACACTCCATACATAAACACTAGTTCACAGACAAACACACAATC